>NW_028229443.1:377500-385000 GCF_041138505.1 Cibotium barometz | reverse complement strand
TTTGTCTCTTCAAGAGATACCCATATGGCATGCTCATACTCACTCGCATTACGGGGGACTGCTCTTGGTCAACGGTGTAATGCCGTGCAGGCCGATCGGCATGCCGGTTTATTATCACCAGCAGCTGTTGTTTGCACATGGTGTATTTGCACATGTCCGTGAGTCGTTGTAGGTAGTGCCCAGTCTACCATATGCTCACTACATGGCTCGGAGACATACGTGTGGTTTTCTTAGGTTTCGTGCCACCCCTTTGCACACGGTGTCCTTGTCTCTTTCAAGAGATACCCATATGGCGTGCTCATACTCACTCTCGTTTTGCGAGGGGTTGCTCTTGGTCTCAATGGTGTACTGTCGTGTGGGCTGGTCGACGTGCTGGTTTACTATCGTTGACTGTTCTTTGCGCACGATGTCTTTGCACGTGTTCATGAGTTGTTTGGCGACTGGTGCCCAGTCTGCCATATGCTCACTGCATGTCTTGGAGACATACGCATGGTTTTCTTAGGTTTTGTGCCATCGCTTTGCAAACGGTGTCTTTGTTTCTTCAAGAGATACCCATATGGCGTGTTCATACTCACTCGCGTTGCGGGGGACCGCTCTTGGTCAATGGTGTACTATCGTGTGGGCCGATCGACGTGCCGGTTTATTACCGTCGATTGTTGTTTGCACATGGTGTCTCTTTGCACTTGTTCGAGAGTCGTTGGCGGGCTGGTGCCCAATCTCCCATATACTCACTACATGGCTTGCATACGCGTGGTTTTCTTAGGTTTCATGCCACCCCTTTGCACACGGTGTCTTTGTCTCTTCTTCAAGAGATACCCATATGGCATGCTCATACTCACTCGTGTTATGGGGGACCGCTCTTGGTCAACGGTGTACTGCTGTTGGCCAATTGGCATGTCGGTTTATTATCATGGGCAGATGTTTGCACACAGTGTCTTTGCACGTGCCCAATCTGCCATATGCTCACTGCATGGCTCGGAGACATACGCATGGTTTTCTTAGGTTTTGTGCCACCCCTTTGCACACGGTGTCTTTGTCTCTTCAAGAGATACCCATATGGCATGCTCATACTCACTCGTGTTGCTGGGAACCATTCTTGGTCAAACGGTGTACTACCATGCAGGCCAATCTGCGTGCCGATTTATTACCATTGGGCTGTTGTTTGCACACGGTGTCTTTGCATGTGTTCGTGAGTTGTTAGCGGCTGGTGCTCAATCTGCCATATGCTCACTGCATGGCTCGAAGACATACGCGTGGTTTTCTTAGGTTTTGTGCTACCCCTTTGCACATGGTGTCTTTCTCTCTTCAAGAGATACCCATATGGCATTCTCATACTCACTCGCATTGCGGAGGACCGCTCTTGGTCAATGGTGTACTGCCGTGTTGGGCAATTGGCGTGCCGGTTTATTATTGTCGACTGTTGTTTGCACAGGGTGTCTTTGCGCGTGTTCATGAGTCATTGGGTGGCTATTGCCCAATCTACCATCATATGCTCATTGAATGGCTCGGAGACATACGCATGGTTTTCTTAGGTTTCATGCCAACCCTTTGCACACAATGTCTTTACGCGTGTTTGTGAGTCGTTGTGGCGGCTGGTGCGCCCAGTCTACCATATGCTCACCGCATGACTCGAAGACATATGCATGGTTTTCTTAGGTTTCGTGCCACCCCTTTAATTCTTGTGCCTAGTTTCTTAAGCACTTTGCACACAAGACCCTTGGTCTCGGCTCGTCTGAATGCCCAACAAATACACCTTCTTTTGACGGAGCATACGCCAGCTCTGATACCTCTAAATGAGAAAACGCAGACCTCGGGAAGCACATGCAACCAAAAATACATAAGCTGAAGAGAACACCAGATTGGGTCCCAATTCCCCTCCCAAGCGTGTTCTCAAAGCATCCCCTCTTGATTATTTTTATAGTATTTTACTCCATCAAAAATAGATCACATGGATATTTTTAGATTCTCTACAAGATTTCTTTTTACAAAAATTTGATAATAAAATATTTCAAAAATCTCTCCTGTGACAACATTAGGAGGTAGTGATGCATTAGACTATCATGAGGATCAAACAAAGCTCCTGACATAAATACCATCCTGCCTCATCTCAATTCCAAAATCACTGATATGGTCAGCACCAATATTAGAAAACCAGTGCAGCAACTCCTGCTGAGGGTAATAGCTAATGAAAACTTCATCAAAGAAAACTTGTACGTGCTTATGCTTCCATCACTATTATGTTTTACTTTGTACACCCACTTGCATCCAATGGCTTTCTTGCCTTCAGGCAATTGCACTAAATCCCAAGTCTCATTTCCATATAGTGCATCCATCTCCTCATCCATACCTTTCTCCCAACACACATTTCCAACAGCCTCATCAATGCATGTGGGCTCTACAACCTGTACAACTTTAGAGGTGATGAGATGTGAGATGAATAGATGTGATGAGAATCAGATAGATGTGAATGAATTCATGGATGGGATGTTATGTGAATAGAGGTGATGAGATGTGAGATGAATAGATGTGATGTGAATCAGATAGATGTGAATGAATGGATGGATGGGATGTGATGTGAATAGATGTGCTGAGATGTGATGTGAATCAGATAGATGTGAATGAATGGATGGATGGGATGTGATGTGAATAGATGTGAGGTGAATAGATGTGATGAGATGTGATGTGAAAAAGATAGATGTGAATGAATGGATGAGATGTCATGTCATGTGAATCAGGACGTATATGAATGATATGGGATGTGAGTGGATGATATGTGATGAAAATGGATGTGAATGTGTATGTGAAGAATGGATGTGAATGTGTATGTGAAGAATGGATATGAATGCGTATGTGAAGAATGGATATGGATGTGTATGTGAAGAATGGATGTGAATGTGTATGTGAAGAAAGGATGTGAATGTAAATGTGAAGAATGGATGTAGATGTGTATGTGAAGAATGGATATGAATGTATATGTGAAGAGAATGGATATGGGTGTGTATGTGTGGTGAAGAATGGATATGGGTGTGTATGTGTGAAGAGAATGGATATGGGTGTGTATGTGTGGTGAAGAATGGATGTGGATGTGTATATGGTTATGGATGTGTATGTGTATGTGAGGAATGGATGTGAATGTGTTTATGAACAATGGATGTGGATGTGTATGTGTATGTGAAGAATGGTTGTGAATGTGTATGTGAAGAATGGATGTGAAGCATGGATATGGGTGTGTATGTGAAGAATGGATATGGGTGTGTATGTGAAGAATGGATGTGAATGTGTATGTGAATAATGGATGTGGATGAGTATGTGAAAGAATGGATGTGGATGTAAGTGAAAGAATGGATGTGGATGTGTATGTGAAAGAATGTGATGTGACGTAAAGAGATGTGATGTGACATGAATATATGTGGATGTGAAGTGATAGATATGAGTGTATGGATAGATGTGAGTAGTTGTACATGTGAACGATTGTATGGATGTGGATGAATGAGATGAGATGTGTATGAATGAGATATGATCTGGATAGAAGTGATGCGATATAATGTGGATAGAATGTATGTGATGGGATGGTTATGAGAATAAATGTGGTGGATATGAATGAATGAATGTGGTGGATATGAATGAATGAATGTGATGGATATGAATGAATGTGATGGATATGAATGAATGAATGTGATGGATATGAATGAATGTGATGTGATGGATGTGAATGGATGTGATGTAAATGATGGATGTAAATGAATGTGATGGATGTAAATGGATGTGATGTAAATGAATGTGATGGATGTGAATAGATTTGATGTGATGAAGTAAATCCCGGATAAAAATTGTTCTATGGAAAAGAATCAACGGTTGTGCCTCTCAATGAGGAAAAAAAGCGTTGGTCTCTATGATCCAAGTGCAAGTTTCTTCCTTGATCTGACCGAGTGTCTTTTTAGGTTCACCCATGCTTTCCGGGGGAGGGAAGTTTGGTTAGTTATGACCTTGACTAGGTTAGAGTAAAAATATCATGGGAGGTCCAATGGCCCGTGGGGGAGGGAAGTTTTTCCAGGTTCGGTTTTTTGGAAGAACCGAGGGATTAGTCTCTTGTCCGGATCTCTTGTCCGGATATCCGTGGGCAAGGCCCCGTGTGAGGTACCCTGCCCCACGTAAGAAGTGCTACTTCTGCACTGCTAGCACCCCAGAATTTGTTGTGCGGAGGAGACAGGGATCTTTTAGTTGGTATCAGAGCGCGAATTGACTAAAGTGGATCAACTGAGAAGCCAAAAATGTCAAAAAAATTATGAAGTAACCGTAAAAGGTTGGACTTGTGTAATAAAATCCATACAAATTGATATTCAGACGACTGATATTCATAAATTGGTAATTGGGTCTTCAGATAGAAGTATTGCAATTATATGGAATCCCTGACTTACTTGAGGCCTAGACATGATGATATTTACCTTATAATTCTAAGGACCATGACTACCCGTATATACCGAGGATATAATTGCAGCTCTTTACAACTGGCAGTATGTACGAGTAAATCTAAGACTTGAAATTATAAGCAAAAATGCTATCCAGATGATGAAATCGAATGTGGTTGATTTGATTTTAAAATTCTAGTTGAGAACTAATGAGTTGATTTGGATTCTGATTAAAGAATGATGATTCCTGAATTTTGGTTAAAAAGCGATAAGCTGAGCAAAACTTCAATGAGGATGAATGGGACGAGTCCCTGTGATGATGTTCGTAACTGGAATGACGATAATCACTTGAGCAAATCACTATGAGATTAGTGGATTATGCTGACAGATTGCTAGTGTTAACACTTGACCTAGTGGATCAAGTTAAGGGATGTCAAATTAAAAACCTGTATATTTGAAATTCCCATGGAGAAATGTTATTGTGGACCATTATTGTGTTAAGGATATGAATGATATGATCTGAATGAATTGTTATCCGATTATGAGTTCTTTTATAAGGGATCTTTATCCCAGGAGTCTATTGGGTTGACCAGATTATAAGGAACCCCAAAATAAGTTGGATCTTAAGGGAAAGAGTTGTCCTCTAGTTTGCGAGATAAGGACATCTTGCGTTTTTTAAGTGGGATAGGATGTCAGATTCCTCCCTCCAGCTTTTGAGGTGTACAGGTGTATTATTCCCCCCTCTGAAATAAAAGAAAGATCCCATTTTACCCTGTTTTTGCTTGGTGAGAGAAAATGTCTAGAGGGAGGTAATTTAAAATTGATATATTTTTGGATATAAAAATCCTCCTAGTGTCTAAAATGGTTTCCCCTTCTTAAACAAAAATTCAAAAAAAGAACTTTCCAATTTGCAATTGGAATTAATTGAAAATAGGTATAAAGAAACTTAGCCTAAGGGTCCATATTTTTAGAAATTTTTGGATTATGGTCCAATTAAGGTTCCTATGGGCCAATAGGATCAATCCAAGTGTGGGAAGGAGATGAATCCAATTTATAAAAGAAAAATACCCAAAAATGAGTAAATTCTCACATAAGATGAAGAGTTGACTCAGTACAAGGTTTATTAGTAAAAAACTATGAATATTAATAAAAAATGAGATATTTTGGGTATAATGAAACATTTTTGACACCTTGGTAAGGAGAAGGGGGCTCTTCAAGGAGGCACCTATTTCACATGTGTGGAAGAGTTTTAAACTAAAAAATAATAAGGTTTTTATCTCTCCTATTTCAAAACTTGATCCAAAAAGTAAGCTGAGCTGACCCAAAAAGTAAGCTCAACTGACCCAAAAATGGTAATAAATTGACCAAACTGATCTGGAAAATTCTAGAATCAGTTTGCTTGGTTAGAGGCTCACTTTTTCCTATAAATAGATGTCTTCCCCTTTGTAAAAGCTTAATGGTGTTTATGCACTATTACTCTGCTCCTGTCCTGAGCCATCTACATTGAATTTTTTAATAATTCAAAGACTTCCCCTTTGTAAAAGCTTAATGGTGTTTATGCACTGTTACTCTGCTCCTGTCGTCGTGAGCCATCTACATTTAATTTTTTAGTAATTTGATTATTTTTGGCCTAATCCTCTCCAAAGTGAATTGGTGGCCACTCTTGCTTCAAACAAGAGTAGAACCCTCAATCCCTCAAGCCAAAGGAGAGCTTACAAGCTCTATTTAAGTTAATACTCTTACTTGTTTAATTTTAAATCTATGGTTTTCTTGATTTTTATATTTTGTAGTTAATTAAAATAAATTCAAATGCTATGATTTAATGAAAAGGCCACCCCCTTCTCTTCTTTACATTCTAGCCTTTCTTTATCCTAGAAAGATTAACTAAAGGATTAATTAAACTCTTTTTATGGTTTACTCTATTGAATTTAGAAAATTGTGTAGATTAGAGTTTTATAAATCTAATTTGGGTTAGTTTAAGTTAAATAAAGAATAATAAGAATAAGAAATGGTCAGCCACGCAAAGGAGTTTATGGTGAAATTTTTTAGAATTTTATGGAAAAGAAAAGTTATTTTTATGTTATTCCAAAAGAGTAATTCCCACCATTTTTGCATCTAAAAGAAATATTCTAATTTTTCCATGTACATATTCACCTATGAATAGGCATGGATATCACTGATATTAATTATTAAATTTGATTCTTTATGCATAGAAAGATGCTTAAAGAAATTGTTTTTATTTCAAAAGTGTTATTCTCATTGAATTTCATTTTTATGCATAGAAAGATGCACAAAGTTTTTTTTTTAAATTTCAAAAGTGTTATTCTCATTAAAATTGATTTTTATGCATAGAAGGATGCACATAAGATTTATTTTTATTTCAAAAGTGTTATTCTCATTAAAATTGATTTTTATGCATAGAAAGATGCACAGAGGATTTTTTTTCAAAAGTGTTTTTCTCATTAAAATTGATTTTTATGCATAGAAAGATGCACCGAGAATTTATTTTTATTTCGAAAGTGTTATTCTCATTAAAATTATTTTTTATGCATAGAAAGATGCACAAAGGATTTATTTTTATTTCAAAAGTGTTATTCTCATTAAAATTGATTTTTATGCATAGAAAGATGCACAAAGGATTTATTTTTATTTCAAAAGTGTTATTCTCATTAAAATTGATTTTTATGCATAGAAATATGCATAAAAGAATTATTTTTAGTACAAAAGTGTTATTCTCATTAAAGTTGATTTTTATGCATAAATAGATGCATAAAGAATTTTTATATCAAAATTAGAATTCTCTTAAATTCTATGTTTAAATTCTATGAATAGATGTGATGAGATGTGATATAAATAGATGCGATGAGATGTAGATAGATGTGAATGAATTGATGGATGCGATGTGATGTGAATAGAGGTGATGAGATGTGAGGTGAATAGATGTGACGAGATGCGATGTGAATAGATGTGATGTGAATTAGATAGATGTGAATGAATTGATGGATGGGATGTGATGTGAATAGAGGTGATGAGATGTAAGGTGAATAGATGTGATGAGATATGATGTGAATCGGATAGATGTGAATGAATG
>NW_028229443.1:347500-372500 GCF_041138505.1 Cibotium barometz | reverse complement strand
TACACATACATATATGCATACATACACACACACACACACACACACACACATATATATATATGGATATGGATATGGATACAAATACATGTATATGTATATGTATATGTATATATGCATATATATGTATATGTACAGGTATACATGCATAGATGCATGTATATATGGATATATGCATGTATATATGTGTATATACACGTATATATCTATATATGTATATATACATATATATACATATATATATCTATATATACATATACATATATATATATACATATATATATCTATATATACATATATATATGTATGTATACATATATATTGAAGGAAAGTAACATCTAGATTATCTTGGGACTAGCCTAATTAGCTTGGATTAAGGAAAGCTAGAGAGATTAACACTAAGAACAATGAAAAGCAAAGTGTAATGGTAGTCCAAAGATATCAAAAGGTTCAAAGCTACAATAATCCTAGAGCACATGCCTTTTATAGTCCCAAGGCCATGTGCCCTAATCCCACATGTAAATGACCCTAAGACCATGTGCCTAGATCATCCCATCTGCATGTGCATCCTAAAAATACTTTGTTATAAACCATCCCCTTTCTAACATGATTTTGTCCTCGAAATCTAAGGGTTCTCGTGCATGAAAATACGAATACAAGAGGCTATATACCAAAGCCAAAAATCAAACATATAGTCCGTAGACATCCAAGTGTGTGGTGACAAAGATGGTGTAGAGGCCTCCTGGATCAAATGGAAAGACGAAGAGTCAACGTGATCAAGGATATAGATCTTGTGCCACTTGGGTCAAAAAGGTAGATCGTATCTCCCCTTACTATGAATGTGCAACCACCTGGGTCAAACGTGAAGTAATGCCGCCCCACCGTCAAAAGGTGATATTTGAAAATGCCCAGATCAAAATGGAAAGGTCAATGAACTCCCGCCGATGATGAGGCTAAAGAAGCTCTCGCCTAGATTGAAGGGAAATCTAAGGCACTCTAAATCCTAGAGATTAACACTAAGAACAATGAAAAGTAAAGTATAATGGTAGTCCAAAGATATCAAAAGGTTCAAAGCTACAATAATCCTAGTGCACATGCCATTTATAGTCCCAAGACCCATGTGCCCTAATCCCACATGTAAATGACCCTAAGCCCATATGCCTAGCCTATACCATGTGCATATGCATCCTAAAAATACTTTGTTATAAAACATCCCCTCTCCTAGCATGATTTTATCCTTGAAATCTAAGGGTGGTGGTGCATGAAAGTACACATACAAGAGGCTATATATAAAAGCCAAAAATCAAACATATAGTCCGTATACATCTAAGTGTGGTAATGAAGGTCATGGTGACAAAGATGGTGTAGAGGCCCCCTGGATCGAATGGAAAGCCGAAGAGTCGCACGGTCAATGACATAGATCTCGTGCCACCAGGTCAAAAGGGTAGGTCGTATTTCCCCTTGCCCCATGAATGTGCAACCACTTGGATCAAACGTGAACTAATGCTACCCCACCGTCAGAAGGTGATCTCTAACAATGCCCGAATCAAATGGAAAGGTCAATGGAGTCTCGCCGATAATGAGGCTAGACAAGCTCCCACTAGATCGAAGGGAAATACAAGGAACTCTAAATCCAAGACAATGGTCCTACGACGATCTAGTGTGAATGGAGAGGCTAAGGAACCACCGTCGATGGCAAAGCTATTCGTGTACCCTCTAAGATCAAACAGATAGGTAAGGTATACCTCAAGGATCCTTGATATGTTGTGGTAGCACCAGGCTCGAAGGGAAAGCTCGTAAGCTCATCCACATGACAAGGGTGTCAATCCAAAACCTAAGGTATCCACCAAGTGGAATCAACACCCCTATCAAGAATGTGGAATGATCATAGTGTAGAAGAACCATCGTTTATGCCACAACCGAGATGTGCTATAGGTGCATCAAAATGATGTGCCACATAGTTGGTAACCATATGCTGAAAGTGGCAAAGAATGCACCCATAGAAAAATGTCCTTGCCCCAAATAACATAGACTTGTGTCGAAACCATGGGAGCCAAAAGAATCAATGCCATTGTCCACTAGAGCACCACTCAAACAATTGAAGGCATGATCCATTGTGTTGATGTGAGTAGAAGCATGATACGGACCATGCACTACAACCTCAAGTGCACACTACAACCTCAAAATGATGTGCCACATAGTTGGTAACCATATGCTGAAAGTGGCAAAGAATGCACCCATAGAAAAATGTCCTTGCCCCAAATAACATAGACTTGTGTCGAAACCATGGGAGCCAAAAGAATCAATGCCATTGTCCACTAGAGCACCACTCAAACAATTGAAGGCATGATCCATTGTGTTGATGTGAGTAGAAGCATGATACAAACCATGCACTACAACCTCAAGTGCAAGATCCTCTATGTGTGCGTGATCCATCAAGGTAGAAGCATGATCCATAGAAGATCCATAGAAGCACCACAGACCTCATCTTGTCTCATTGGACTACAACCTCAAGTGCAAGATCCTCTATGTGTGCGTGATCCATCAAGGTAGAAGCATGATCCATAGAAGCACCACAGACCTCATCTTGTCTCATTGGGAGACAGATCGAGTGTCTACACATGAGAGGTAAGTAGAGTCACCATCCTTGAAATCTCCAAGATCACTAAGGTCATCCCTATAGGAATGATCTATAATAATCCATGATGACCTTGTATGATATAGATCCCTCCTAGATCCCAAGAGAGATCCCTCCTAGATCCCAAGAGAGATCGATCTCTTAATAATCCATGATGACCTTGTATGATATAGATCCCTCCTAGATCCCAAGAGAGATCGATCTCTAATAACAACGGATCTAAGTAGATATCTAGATCAAATGAAAATCTCTCTAGATCCACATGCATAATCCTCTGTCTCCTACGAGGTCTCACCTCAACAAAGTCATCTCTATGCTAATGTGAAATGCTTGACTATCCAAATATATGCACTAAACCCAACTGAATGCTACCAAGTATGCTATGAGACCTAGAAGTAGAGATAGAATCATAGATATTCCCTAATATCCCCATGAATAGAAGACCTAAAAGAGTAGCCTGACTCATCTAGCACTATGAACTCATGTCTATGCTCCTCAAGCGCTATCGTATGCTCCTCAACATGTGAATTATCATGTGAATTATCATCACACCCAATCTCAAACATGCCAATACATGCATCACTAATAATAAAAAATTGATCCCCATGATATTCTAATGCATCACTACCTCCTAATAATGTTGTCTCACGGGAGTGAGATTTTTGAAATATTTTACTATCAAATTTTTGTAAAAAGAAATCTTGTAGAGAAAGCTTGGTCTAAAAATAGTAATGTAATCTATTTTTGATAGAATAAAATACTATAAAAATACTCAAGCGGGGGTGCTCTAAGCACACGCTTGGGGGGGGGGGCAAATCTGGTGTTCTCTTTAGTTTATGTATTTTTGGTTGCATGTAGAGAACTCAAGTCTATGCTCCTCAAGCACTATTGTATGCTCTTCATGTGAAGTATCATCATCCCCAATATAAAACGTGCCAATACATGCATCACTAGAGACACAGTGATAGAGGGTTTGTGCTTGTTGTCATCTATGTAGATGACCTGATCATTACGGGTTTGTGCTTGTTGTCATCTATGCTCCTCAAGCACTATTTTATGCTC
The DNA here is from genome assembly GCF_041138505.1 of Cibotium barometz. NCBI lineage: Eukaryota > Viridiplantae > Streptophyta > Polypodiopsida > Cyatheales > Cibotiaceae > Cibotium > Cibotium barometz. Next base: position 368,803 of record NW_028229443.1, on the reverse strand, counting down.
TTCATGTGAAGTATCATCATCCCCAATCTAAAACGTGCCAATACATGCATCACTAGAGACACAGTGATAGAGGGTTTGTGCTTGTTGTCATCTATGTAGATGACCTGATCATTACGGGTTTGTGCTTGTTGTCATCTATGTAGATGACCTGATCATTACGGGGGGGACCATGATGCAGAGATCTTTGATGTAAAGATCTTGCTTAGACAGAAGTTTGAGATGAAGGATCTGGGGGAGCTCAGATATTTCTTGGGCATTGAGGTGATTAGGCCACCACATGGTATTGGATTACTGCAGAGACAATATGGCTTGGACATGTTGTCCAAGTATGGAATGACAGGCTGTAAGCCTATCTCAATGCCATTGGATCAGAATGGCAAGTTGAGTGCAGATTCAGGAGAGATTTTGGAGGATCCTACTATGTATAGGCGCATAGTAGGAAGCTTGATCTACATGATGATCACCAGGCCAGATTTGAGCTATGCTGTTGGGTTGGTGAGTCAGTTTATGCAGGTTCCTCGGAAGCCGCATTTGGATGCATTGAGACGCATACTGAGATATGTGAGGTCTACTTTGCATTGTGGACTATTTTATGAAACTGGGACAGAGACATGTGTACATGGGTACACAGATGCTGATTGGGTACACAGATGCTGATTGGGCTGGTGGTATCTCAGATAGAAGATCTCCTAGTGGCTTCATGTTTTCTTTGGGGAGTGCTGCTCTATGACTTGGAGCAGCAAGAAGCAGCCTACGGTTGCTCTATCGAGTACAGAGGCCGAGTACAGAGGTGCTGCTATGGCAGCATGTGAGGTAGCTTGGTTGAGAAATTTGGGTCTATCAGTGGGGATGGGGATAGACAAGTCATTTTCTGTGATAACATTAGCAGTATATAGTTGGCCAGGAACCCAGTTTTTCATGCTCGCACAAAGCATATAGAGGTCCACTACCATTTTGTCAGAGAGAAGGTTTTGGCAGGAGACGTTGACCTTATTTATGTCAGCACACAGGATCAGGTCGCTAACATCTTCACCAAAGCATTGGGTACAAAGAAGCTCCGCAGATTCAGGGCTTTGCTTGGTGTACATGATATGGAGTTGAGCTCGAGGGGGAGTGTTGAGATATCGAGCTCATCTAGTGAGGCGGTGGACACTGTGATGACCCGCCTGGGGGATAGGCCCCACACTTACACCACTAGCATGGTTGGTGAGATCATGGGTGATATGCGGCCAGTGGGATGACAGGCTGTGTGAGCCATTCTAGAGACTGGCATAGTTACAGCACCAGCTCATTTAGTTGGGCTCACACTATAGAGAACCCTAGTATGTATTTGGTTGAGTACCTTTTCATATGGTGTGTACTCTTGTCTTTGTATATGGTGTGTTGAGTGTTGTGTGAAGAAAAAGAAGATTTTCAGCCTCTCACGTTGTGTGTTCTTTTTTAGGGTTTTGTGAGTGTGTGTGTGCTTGCAAGAGCTCAAGCTCTCTTCTTCCCTGCATCTTTTCATGGTCAGCCTGTCAACTACCACAAAAATGGAGTTGTAACCTGATTGCACTAAAGGTAATCTAGTGACAAAGTCCATACTGATGCATTCCCACTTCATCTATGGAATGTCTAGAGGCTGCAATTTCCTTGGTATCTTGACTCTCTCTGCCTTGACTCTTTGGCACATCAAGCATTTTCACACATGATCAAGTACATCCTTTTTGAGTCCTGGCCAGAAGAAGCTTTTCTTCATAGACATATAGGTTTTTATAAACCATGGATGTCCAGCTATCAGGCTATCATGGGCTTCTCTCAGAATTCTTCCCTTTATTCTCTCATCATTGGGGATACATAGCTGATTATTATAATACAGGCATCCTTCATCCAGTTTGTACCCAAGAACTCGACTCATTTCTTGGAGGAGTCTTGCTTTCCTACATCAGAAAAGGAGGGTAGCAATAGGGGCAAAGAATTTGTCCTGCATGATTTTCTCCTTTGCTTCATTGATCAATGGATTTGACACCACTGTAATTGCAAGCAAGGAGGCTTTTCTACTGAGCGCATCTGCAACCACATTTTCTTTCCCTGACTGATACTTTATTTCAAAATCAAATTCCTGCAGGGTTTGCATCCATCTCCTTTGATGCATGTTAAGATCCCTTTGGCCACTTCAAACTTTGATGATCTGTCATCAAGGTGAACCTTTTTCCCAAAAGATAATGTCTCCACAACTTCAGAGCATACACTACTGAGAGTAACTCCAAGTCATGGTGGACGGCATAATTCCTCTCATGTGTTCTGAGTTTTCTGGATTCATAGGCCACTGCATGACCTTCCTGCATTAGAGCACCGCCTAAGGCAAATCCAGTGGCATCAGTAACTACCTCAAAGGGTTTGGTAAAATTTGGCAATTTAAGAACAGGGTTGGTTACTAAGGCTATCTTTACCTTGTCAAAGGCACATTGCAGTCCACTGAAAAAGTGTACTTTTCTTGAGAAGGTTAGTCAAAGGGGATGCTATCTGAGTATACCTAGGTATAAAGATCCTATACCATCCGGTTAACCCTAGGAATCCTCTGACTTCTTTTACTGACTTGGGTTCTAGCAATTCAACTACTGCTTGGATCTTTGCGGGGTCAGGAGAAATCCCATCCTTTGACACTATGAATCCCACGTATTCAACCTGGTCAACAAAGAAAAGACACTTGCTCTTCTTTGCAAAGACTTGGTGTTTCCTTAAGATTTCCAGGACTTTGCGCACATGATCTTCATGGTCTTCAGCATTCTTTGAGTATACCAAGATATCATCAAAGAAGACAAGAACAAAATCATCCAAGTATTCTCTGAGAATATCCTACATAAGACGATTAGTGAATGTCACTGGGGCATTAGTGAATCCAAACGGCATGACTGTGAACTCATAATGCCCATAGCGAGTATTGAATGCTGTCTTTGGGATGTCCTGCTCCTTGATTGTAATATGGTAGTAACCGGATTTGAGATCTATCTTTGTGAACATTTGGGTCCCACTTAACCGACCTAGAAGTTCATCAATCCTAGGAATAGGATACTTATTCCTAATTGTTAATTGATTCAATCCTCTGTAGTCAATGTAGAGTCTTAATGTTCAAACTTTCTTCTTTTGAAAGAGGACGGGCGCACCCCAAGGTGAGACACTGGGTCTGACGAATCCCTGCTCTAACAGTTATCTTAACTGTTCCTTAAGTTCTATGGCTTCAAGGATTGGCATTTTGTATGCATACTGGGCTACTGGCTGAGCTCCAGGGGTTAATTCGATCTCATGATCTACTTCACGAGACGGAGGCATCTCAATCACCTCTTCACTAAATACATCTGCATACTCAATCACTTTGGTTCTTTAGCCTTGCATTTTATGTCTACCGGATTCATTTTAACGACATACATAGCTTGCTTCTTTTTCTTTTTAAGCCCTTTTAATAATTTGGAAGCCTTGACTAAATGTAGCACTGGGGATCCGGAAATATTCCTTGAACTTCATTCCCGAGAAGGTCAAGGAAAGAGATGGTTCCTTTGTGACAATGAATGTCAGCCTGATTCTTTGGAGCCAATCCATTCCAAGGATTCCATCATAAATTCTTAGGGGTAGGACTCTGAACTAGCACTCTGTTACATTCCCATCTAGGCTAAACTGAATAAGGTCAGTCTCAAGGTGAGTGAAAAGAATCTTCCCACCACTGGCTAATTACACTTGCATAGGTTTTCCTAATTTTTAATTTAGGACTAATTTACGCAGACATCCTGGGGAAAAATAAAAGAATGAGTACTGCCTGAATCAATTAAAAGCTTGAATTGCTTACCCTGGTACTCTACTGGAGTCTTGAGGATTGAGAATTGATGGTTATTCCCTTGATGCTCTATTGTTGCATAGATCTGTCCTTTCTCTTCCTCTACTTCCTCAGCTATGGTGACTGCTCTGGCTGTTGCAGCCTGAGGTGAAACTCTCTCTCTTTGGTTATTCCAATTCTGGGAGGGAGTTCGGAGACTGCTTTGCATGGAGGCTGCAGAGGCTAAGCTGGCACTCTTCTTGGGTTACCCTGATTTTGGTGCGGGGAACCCTGATTGGACTGATATGGAGTCTCTCTCGGAACTCTGGGACCCTGACTTCCTTGGCCCACAAAAGGAGATGGGCAATCCTTGAGCTCGTGCCCAAGTCCCTGAAATCCGAAGCATCTATTCTTGCTTCAAAGCTCTTCCCTTTGCATTCTGGAGAGAGCTGGAGTTCCTGAGAATGTACTGCGGGGGAAAGGTCTTCCTTCATTTTTGAAGCTTCCCGTCTCCTCATTTTGGTTAGGACCATGGTTTCTCTTTGGAGGCGGAAAGTTGGAAGAACCTCCCGGATTTTGAAATCTCTTGAAGGATGAGGGAGCTGGCTTTGGCGGGTCTTTTATGATGAAGGCTTTGGTGGCAAAGTCCTTTGCCATTTTGACAGTTTCAGCCATGGACACTGGCTTGGCAATTTTGACCAGAGTGTCCAAGGGTTTGTTCATTCCCTGAATGAATCTGGCCATGAGTTGCTCTTCATCTAGAGGTGGTGAATATTTAAGTAGAAGAGTGAAGGCCTAGTGATATTCCTCGATGGTTTTGCTCCCCTACTTCAGCTGCTCTAAGAATTCGTTCATTTTGGTTTCCAAAAATCTAGGGGGACAAAATCTCTTCCTTAAATAGGTTTTAAGGTCGTTCCAGGACTGAGTATTCCTATCCAGATGGTTGGTGTCACAATGGTTCCTCCATGCCACCCTAGTTGTTTCCACTATTTTCAGCCTGGCAAGAGCCATTTTGCTTCGCTCATTGTAGCCAGTGACATCAAAATATTCTTCCATGGCTTCCACCCATTTCTCCAGAGCCTCGCCTAGATTCTCCCCTTCTCCTTTGAAGGGTCCTGGCTGAGTTCTATGAAGAGCCTTACAAACGTCACGGCTGGCTGACGGCCACACGGACTCCTCGTCTATGAAGAGAGAGGGTCTGGCTCTGACGGCCACGGACTCCTCGTCTCATGATTCTGCCAAAAATGATAGATTATTAAATTTTTATTTTTGATATCGTCCACAAGCTCTTAAGACTGAAGGGGTTCGGAAAACAATTTCTTAAACAAGACAAATGATCTTATTAGAGATCTATGACATATGTCCGATAACAGATTTTTTTCTTTATCAGTTCGTCCATAAACAATCACTTCTACAGCAGGGAATTTTTGTCCAGAAAACATTTCTTTATTTATATAAAAGTTTCAATATGTACATAGAGCAGCTCAGCTCCAGAAATCAAAATCTCCTTGGGAGATGCATAAGACGGCAGTACTGGTGGGCCATAGCCATAGCCCTAATAAGATGCATAAGACGGTGGTACTGGTGGGCCATAGCCATGCCCTAATACAAATGTTCACTTACTGTCCCAAGGGAGCTATTATCTTCTCCTTATTAGGAATAAAGTGACTAAGGAGTCTGTAGATTTGGTGCATGAGAGTCTAAAATCTACACACTCGGGGCCTCGCCCGTGGATGTCCGGGACAAGAGGCTAGCCCAAGCGGCCTGCCCGAAAAACTCCCCTCGCCTGGAAGGCACGGGCGATTCCGCCAATTGGAAAAGGTCTTCTAACGGGGAATTTACTCTAACGAGTCAAGTCTTAACTAGAAAAACTAATTTGACCAAACCTGAAGTCACATGGTCAGATCAAGAAGAGACTTGCACTTGGTCCATGGAATCACCGCTTTCTTCCTCATTTACGAGGCACAGTGCTGATGATGCCCTCCCACAGAACAAGGTCTTCTTAGGATTTGAAACTAAATAACGTAACTAATCGTATTTAGTTGTTTCTCAGGAATCCTCCGATATCCAGCCATCCGGCCCATGGGTTAGCCAACCTCTCAACCACCATTGAATTGGTGCGATTCCTTTTTAAAGATTGGTTGGGTTTTTGCTCGGGTACCGAGAGGAAAAGAGTTCCCAGGCCCCCTAGCCGGCAATTCATGCAAAAATCAAGGTACACACCCAATATGAACTTGCCACTTATAACAGATTTGACTGACTTTAAAAACAATCCTTCAATAGAAATCATAATATTTCTGATCATCATTTTTCAAAATTTCGAGTCCATTGTATTACAAAAATGTATCCTCTGAACTCTCCGTTAAAGACCAGCTGGCCAACGAACGAGATCTTGTATCAAAATTTGGTTCCCAAAAATCTTTCCTTTTTGTCCATCCAAAATCTTCCTTGACATACGCATGGGTGTCCTAGCAACCGCGAGCCCGTGCATCGCCTTTTCAGAACCCTCTAGGATCCTCCTTAGGTGTCCTAGCACTTCACTCAAGGACCGCATCGTCAGTCCTCGCCCATCATACCGGAAGCGCACCATTTTAACCGTACCGGGCTGGTCAAGACCTGGGCAGGCTTTGCCACGAGCACCGTCCCTTGACGACTCCCCGCCAGCTGTTCCAACGAACCTCCTCTTAGAAAAAAAAAGTCCAAATGCTTCCTCCAGCATGTTGGCATAAAACAATCCTTTGAATGAAAAAAACAGAGGTTCCAATGCAAGTAAAATTCCAGTTTGAGATCGGTTCCGATAACCCTTTTTCCATAATTCCCAATTTCAATAATGAGGATCCTTGATCTCTCATGAGGGTAATCTACCCATCATTTTGTCCATTTGTCCAACTAGATTCTTGGTGAATTTGGTCAAGGAAAAACTAGATTAGTTTCGGTAGTCTATTCTTTGGATTTTAGTAACTGGAATTGGTCTCACGAAGTTTTTATGTGATTCAGATCGAGAGAAGGACAATTAGGTTTACTATCCGTCCCTCACGTAGTCTAACCAAGTTCATTCGGTTTAGTTCTATAAGGATTCCATTCAGATAAACATCTAGTTTTGGGTAAATATACATTTAGTGATTTTACTAATTCAAATATCCAAAGATATTCTTTATGCCACATAATTTCTCAACCTTAATTCATTAGGTATAATTAAGGTGGAAATTCATCTTTTGATACTAAAATTTAATTCATTTCCATTTTTTCTTAAATATCATAAAAATTCTTCTTTTAACTAAAATATCAATACCTATTTTTTTGAATAAACTTGAAATCTTTCTTTTTCTCATTTCAATGAGTGCAATCCAATTATCGTGGGAATTCCTCTTTTACCAGAAATTAAATCTACTTAAATTTCTTATTAAAAATTACATAAAATATCCCTTAATTTCATTAAGCTACAAGTTCCACTTTTCTCATTTAAACATTTGAATTCCTATATGGTGGAAATTCCTCTTTCATCATTTAAACTTATCTATACAAAAAGATAAATTTAACTAAATTTTCTCTTAAAACTTAAATAAAAATCTCCATTAACTCCTTTACACTAGGAATTACACTTTCCTTATTTAAATATTTGAATTCCAATATGATGGGAATTTCCCTTTCATCATTATTTAAATTTATCTATAAAAAGATAAATTTAACTAAAATCCTTCTTTAATTTTTAAATAAAATATACATTATTTTAGCATCATAGTTTTTCTTTTACTTCATTTGAATACATGGATTTTCATTGTCATGGGAATTACTCTTTTAACATAAAAATGGATTACTAAAAATTCCTCTTTTTTCTAATTAACTATTTATTCATAAACATAAAAATTAAATTTTCCATGATTATAATGAGAATCATTCAATTAATCTAGGATGATTAATCCTAGAATATGGTAGGAAGTCCTCTTTTCATAATATAAATGAAAATGATTTATGTGTTTATTTTTTAAGAAGCTATGCCATAGCTCCACTTGCTATTACTGATAATTCTCAATAAATTTCAAAGAATAAATTTTTGTACTATTCATGTGATTAGAATAACCACTAATTGGATCATTATCCAATTATGGATTGATTCTTGATTTTACCATAAGTTAAATATCATAAAAGTATTAAAAAGCTATTATTTTGGCCTCTAATTAGACAAGCACAGAAATTACTTTTAGATAGAGAAATGCTTCATGAGAAGCTTTATTCGAATTGAGAATAGGTCATAGGAATGACCATTCTTTGGGGGAGAGAGAGAAATGCTTAAAAACCATTATAAATTAAGCATAAATAGAAATTTATGTATTTCTTCATTACAATACATTAAAGAACTTCAATAGTATTCAAAATCCATTCAAATTAATGCTTTTCAAGCTTGAGAGGGGTTGAGAAGAGAAACATTTGGAGATTTAAGAAAAAGAAGATAATAATCCGCACTTTACCTCCTAAACTACTTGATTCTTTGATCACAGTAAAGGCCCCCAACCAATCAATTGGTTTGGTATGTTATTGGAGTCTCCAAGGAAGATTGAAGAGAGAGAGAAGCTCCAATCTCTTCAATTTGTAGAGGGTTTTTAGAGGATAATAGAAAATAAGCTTAACTTAGAGTAATACTGGCATAGTTTAGTTCACAGATGAGAAACAAAGGAATGAGGGTCTATTTATAAGCGAGGGAGGCCACTAACTGAGTCCAACTGAGTTCTAGAATTTTCCAACTTTAGTTTGGCTGGATTTGGACAAGTTTTGGACCAGTTTGGCTCCCTTTTTGATTTGGTTTGATCTAGGAGAGAGGAGAGATAAAAATATCCTTTTTTTAAGTTAAAAACTCATTCACACATGTGAAATAGGCACCTCCTTGAAGGGCCCCCTTTTCCTTACCCATGTGTCAAAAATGAATGATAACTCCAAAATATCTCTTTTTTTAATTAATACTTCATAATTTTTAACTAATAAACCTAGTACTTAGTCAACTCTTCATCTTATGTGGACATTTACTCATTTTTGGGTATTTTCTTTTATTCTTTGGATTTATCTTGTCCCAACACTTGGATTAATCTTATTGGTCGATAGGAACCTTAATTGGACCATAATTTAAAAAAATTCAAAAATCTTGACCCTTAGGCTAAGGTCTTCTAAATCAGTTTTTATCAATTCCAATTGCACGTTGGAAAATCTTTTTTGATTTTCTTTTTCAGGGAAACATTTTTTTGATATCTGTAGAATTTATTTATCCAAAAATATCCCAATATTGATTTGCCCTCTCTAGAAATTTTTATCTCACTATGCCAAACAAGGAAAAATAATATTTTCTTGTATTCAGAAACATAGAATGATTACAAGGGATTGAAGTAAAGGCTTAATTGTTATTCAGGCTAAGGAGGAATCTTACAGAATTTGCACTTCTCGGGCTGGCATTTCACTCATATATGGGTGAAAGCCTACACCTCCTCTAGCCGCTTCCCCCCTTGGGAAGTAGGGTTGTGCAAATCCTATCCCTCCCCTGCCAAGTTTTCACTAAAAAGAAGCAAGCCTTCCTCTCCCGCACTCTTCCTAGAGCAGGGACTCTATGAAAGTCTCATGGCAAAGCCACCCTCTCAGTTCGTTCCTGCCACCCTTCGTGGCCTAGCATTTAAGGATTGGTTAAGAAGCTAATTTAATGATTGGTAAAGAAGCTATAAGCATCTCTTGATTCGTGCAAGAAGGTTCGGCATTAGGGGGAAACCGTGGCTAGAAGCTCTTCCCTTAAAGGTGGAAGCCAGGCAGAGATAGAAGGAAGGGGAAGTTGAAGGAAGCCTGAGCAGAGTGATAACCTTTCACCAAGCTCTGGATTCCTGTAAATGTGGGAAGCCGGAGCAATGGGACAGTTCCTTAACTGTTTGTTGATTCGAAACAATCTATTTTCTCCATTGCAAAAAACTTGCTTGCGCATAAATCTACCGTTCAGACAAAGGCAAAGGCAAGCAACCCACGCCATTTGTGTTCAGGTTCGAGTGAACAGCGTCTATGTATTGCCAATACAACGGTGAGGTTTCTTCCAACCCATCAATGGCCTATGGAAGACAAAGTCAATGCGTTCCATTCCATCCCTTGGTTCGGGGGTTCGCGCGCTAATGGATGGGACTTTAGATTCCTACCTTTCTTTCTCGAAAATTGAGTAAATAGAATGGTAACCTAGTGACCATGACCTAGTGGAAGGTGATTGCTTCGCTCAGGCTTCCTTCGGGGAAGCCTTTCGCTACGCTTGCCTTTAGGTCCATTTCCAGAATTGGAGCTTGCACTCATCAATAGATGGAGGCGTGTAACCTCTTGCCGCCGGTGAAAGCGGTTCACCATTAAGCAAGAGCAAGAGATCGACAATCTTGAAACGGTTCACCTTGATGCAAGAGAGGGAAAAGTCCATGGTAGAAAACTCCACCACTTCATCCAGTCAATGGGTTTCAGCCACTTCGACAAATGGAGGAGGCAACAATCTGATTCAAGCACTAGAAAATACCAAGCCTTCATTCGACGTGGCAGAGAAAGATTCCCCCCCGGAACCACGACTCAAGCGCAATCACTTGCTGAGCGATTAAGCCAAATCGTAGAGCTGCTCAGACCGGGCATTCGACCAACATGAATGGGCTTACGAAAAGCAGGCACAAGCTGTAGTCCCCCCTGATCAGAAGCAAGTGAAAAAGACCAGCCATTCTATAACCAAAATTTTATGCACTAGAGGTGGGCGGGGCAACCTTATAGCCTCGACTAACTAAGTGGCCCGAAACTAGTTTATCTGCCCTACCAAAGTGGCGAAGTCAATAAAACAGCGCAATGAGATTGCGCCATTATCTGCCTCCTCATAGACAGCGGAAAGGCATCCACACTATGCCAATAAAAGCGCTTAGCAAGTTTCGCCGAGCTGTTATCGCCGCAGTTCCGCCGAGCTGTTATCGCCGCCGAGACAACGGACTTCAACAATGAAATCCCAATGTGCATGTCCCCTATCAGGTCTGAGTAGCGGTCACCTGTTCAAGGGTGACATATGCCTGTGTCATCTCCCAAAGGGGCATGGTCAAGAAAAGGCAATTCAAGCCCTACTCGACTGGCTGGAAATTGAACAGCCAAGTGATGGGTCAATGAGAATAACGGCCAAGAGCCGTGAAACCCCAAAGGTTGCCGAACTCGCTTGAAAGGCAATAATCATTGGCTCTCGCATATGGAAAGGCACCTTAGAGGCCAATGCCGACCATGAACCCGCCTTGTCGGACTCAAAGATCTTACACAGGAGCAAATACTGGACAGAGCTAGGAAAACAATCTGTGGCACTACTTAATCAAATTAGAAGTGGTGTTTCAAAATTTTCATTCCTGTAGGCTACGACTGCTATCTGGCTAATATAGTCTTGGGAGTGAAAACGATTCCCATCTGACATACATAATGCTTTGGCTAATATCGTGATTTCTCTGTCTATCGGTGACAGCATGCATTGCACGGTGAATGTGGAGAAGCAGCCCATCATCTTGGGAATAGGGGGCCAAGCCAGTATTTGCACTAAACCCTCTGGTCGGGTAGCCATGCATTCTAATAGGTACTCCCAATTCTCTAGCAAAGATTTCTCTTTTCAACATTTCTCCACATGTACCTGTAGTAGCATTTAAGCAATGTCCCTTGATTTTTGCGTTTCGACCCGACCTTCGAAAATAGCTTATGCTTATGAATGGGAAACGGTCTCTCCAACACATTAATGGTTGGGAATTTACATTCCCATCATCCCTGATGAGATCGGGTCCACCACGGAGACATTCATAAACGGCTCTGCCACAAATCTTAGTGGATAAGCGCAATTTTGGCTTGATTGTGCATCCGGGGACGACCATATATGCTCAGTCTATCCTGGACGACGCAGCTTCAAGAAATCCATCATTTAGGTGGCTCCCTAGCCCTATCACCTCTCCCTCCAGGATTTAGGAAATGGAAAAAGTAGTCAATGAAATAATGTCGCTTGACAAGCCCCTAGATATGACGTCTAGCCCCTTGAAGAAACTAGTAATGAAGAAGTTGCAACCGACATGGAATCCAAACCGATATGGAAGGTGGTATTCTATCAAACTTGCAGCTACAAATACTAGATTTGCTTAATGCATGCTCTACCCCCCTGTCATGCCAGTCCCCACCATGAACTATCCGATAGTGCTATCAATGACACTACGCATACTTGATGAGTCCTTCTTTCCAAACCCGCTATTGAGTAAAACATATTTATCAGATGGGGTGGCACGCTATGAACATTCGGGTAGTATTGGCCCCCGATATCTATGAAAGTTGGTGCGGAGACTAAACCAGTACCCATGGAAGTTATGGTGGAGACCAAAAAAAATGAGGCTTTGGTAGCAGCCTTTGGGACTTTGTATTTGCTTATTCTCGCGTATCTTTCTGAAGAACATGCTAAAAGTATTTCTAATGTCCTCTCAATTCTTTCTCTATGGGACAAATATGGCATTATTGGACAGTTCATGAGGATTGAAGGATAGTTCATGGTGGGGACTGACATGACGGGAGGTATAGCAAGCTACACCCTCCTTTTCTAGTAGCGAGGGAGCCCTTATCCATATGGAAGAGAAATTGAAACACAAAGTGTTGTTTTCAAAGATATAAAGAGGAGGGGTAAGACCTTCCCCCACCAATGTTGGTTCATACTGAAATTGAAACACAAAGTGTTGTTTTCAAAGATATAAAGGGGAGGGGTAAGACCTTCCCCCAGTGTTGGTTCATACTGAAGAGTTCTATAGAAAGAAACTACGAACTATGAAAGTGAGATACAATCAATTGTCCACACAAAAAAGTAGAAAATCCCACGTACCAAAAGAGGTCACGAATATAGTATATCCCAGTAACATAATGAAAGCATAGTGATAGTAGGGTCGAGATACCACCGCCTTGCAAACCAGACGTGAAGGTCTCCCCTCATCCGGCTCTCTGCAACACTTTTGAGGTAGTCCCCATCTCACTGCTTCCCCTAATATCTACCATATACGGTATGTGGGTTTATAGGAGATCCCAGAGCCAGCACTAGTAGCCGTTACGTATGGCTCTTGCTGAGATCATTATTTTCCCATGCTCTAGCTATTTCTCTTCTTCTTAGACTCTTAACCGTACGTGTAGTTACGGGCGGCATAGCTATATATTCTATAAGATTCCTCCCTCTAGCTTTTGAGGTGTGCAGGTGTAAGAACCTCCCCTTCTGATCTTATAATTATTCCTCTCTCTGAAATAAAAGAAAAATCCTGTTTTACCCTATTTTGGCCTAGAGAGAGAAAATGTCTAGAGGGAGGTAATTCAAAATTGAGATATTTTTGGATATAAAAATCCTCCTAGTGTCTAAAATGGTTTCCCCTGAGACAGATATTTAAAACAAAATTTCCAATGTGCAATTGAAATAAATTAAAGTCAGGTAAAAGGACCTTAGCCTAAGGGTCCAGATTTTCTGAAGTTTTTGAATTAAGGTTCCTATGGACCAATTAGATTAATCCAAATCTAGGAAGGAGATAAATGGAAGAATAAAAGAAAATCCCCCAAAAATGAGTAAATGCTCACATAAGATGAAGAGTTGACTAAGGACAAGGTTATTAGTTAAAAAAGAACAGATATTTAGAGGAAATGATGCATTTTTGACACCTTAGTGTGGGGAATTCCCCTCATGAAGGAGGCACCTATTTCACATGTGTGGTTGAGTTTCAAATTCACAAATAATGAGATATTTTCATCTCTCCTCTCTCCTGCTTCAACTAGATCCAAAAAGTACGCTAAACTGACCTAAAAATGGTCAAAAATTGACAAAACTGATCTAGAAAATTCTAGAACCAGTTTGCTTGGTTAGAGGCTCACTTTTTCCTATAAATGAAGCCTTCCCCTTTGTAAATGGTTAATAGTGTTTTATGCAATATTACTCTACTCCTCCCTAGAGCCAAAAACAGTGAATTCATTGATAATTCATTTGTTTTTGACCATTTCCTCTTCAAAAGAATTGGTGGCCACTCTTGTTGCAAACAAGAGTAGATCCCTCAAACCATCCAGCCAAAGGAAAGCTCACAAAACTCCTAGTAAGTTAGAAATTCTACTTTTTCTTATTCTATTTTATGGTTTTTTGATTTTTGCTTTCTTTAAAATGAAAATGGATATGTTCTGAATGAATTGTTATCTAATAATGCGAGTATCTTTATCCCACGATTCTGTGGGGAGCCGACCTATCTAAAGAACCCCAGAATCAGATGAATCAAAAAATTGGATTTGAATCATAAATAAAGGGAACTTAACAAGAATTTTCGTATTGATAGGAACATGGATCGAGGTCGTCGTGGTAGAAATGATAACCCCCAACTCGATGAGGAAGAGCTAGACCTGGATGTTTGTAAAACTCTTCATAGCGCTCGTCGCAGCCTGGACCTTTCAAGGGTGAAGGGGAAGACTTGGGAGAGGCCGTGGAGAAGTGGATCGAAGCAATGGAAGAATACTTCGATGTCACCGAGTACAATGCGAAGAGTAAAATGGCTCTTGCAAGGCTGAAGATTGTAGAAACAGCCAAAGTGGCATGGAGAAACCACTGCGAGACAAACCGTCTGGATCGGAATACCCAGACATGGAATGATCTCAAAATTTACCTAAAGACGAGGTTCTGTCCTCCCGACTTTTTGGAAACAAAGATGAACGAATTCTTAGAGTTAACCTAGGGGAGCAGAACTATTGAAGTACATCACCAAACGTTCGCTCTCTCCTCAAATACTCGCCACCATTGAATTAAGAACAGCTGATGGCTAGGTCCATTCAGGGACTGAATGAATCTTTGAATATTTTGGTGAAGAACACTAAGCTAGTTTCCATGGCCGAAGCAGTGCAGATGGCGAAGGATTTCTCCAAGTCCTTTGATGTCAAGGTGTCCCACACCAAATCCAGCACCATTACCTTTCAAAAGATTATTAGTTCCAGAAGGTGATTACAACCTTTGAATATTTTGGTGAAGAACACCAAGCCAGTTTCCATGGTCGAAGCAGTGCAGATGGCGAAGGATTTCTCCAAGGCCTTTGATGTCAAGGTGTCCCACCAAAGCCAGCACCATCACCTTTCAAAAGATTATTAGTTCCAGAAGGTGATTCCAACCTTCCACCATCTAAGAGATATCAGGGTCAATCCCAAGATAGGGGAAGTTCTAGAATGGAAGAAATGTCCTTTTCTCGAAACTCAATCCCGTGGAATTTAACTTCAGAAGTTTCAACCTTGAACAAGGGAGTGAAATACTATAACTATCAAGGATTTAGACATTGCAGTATGGATTGCCCAACTCCAAGGTTTTCGGGGCATGGAAATCAAAGATCAAGATTACAGACTCCAGCTCCTTCCTTCCAGAGTAATCAGGTTTCTATCCGCCAAATTCAGGGAAATCCCGGAGGTAGACCCTCTAACCAACCTGCAGTTTCAATCCAAAGTAATGCAAGACCTCTCCCTCTCAGAATAGGAGAATTCAAAGAGAGTTGTTCCCAAATCGGCTGTCCACTTCCAAGGCAGTAACGCTGGAAGTGATTGAAGAAGAAGAAAAAGATGAAAGAGATCATACTCCACCTGTGAGATGAGGACATCTCCCGTTTTTTAAGTGGGATAGGATGTAAGATTCCTCCCCCCGTCCCTCAAGATGTCCAATTTCTCCCCCTGTAAATCATTCCCCTTGTTAGAATATTAACAGATCTTGTTTCTACCTACTTTGGCTTAGAGAGAGAAAATATTCTAGAGAGATTATTCAATTTTTATATATTTTTGAATGGAAAAATATCTCTTCTTACTAAAATAAATTCCCCCAAAACAGAAGTTCAAAAATAAATTCAGAAGGTGCATTAGAAATAAATTAAAATCTGTTCAAAAGGCCTTAGCCTAAGGGTCCAAATTTTCTGTTAATTTTAGATTAAGGTTTTGAGGGGTCAATTAGATTAATCCAAATATAGAGAGGAGATAAATTGAAGAAATAAAGAAAATCTCCCCAAAAATGAGTAAATACTCACATAAGATGAAGAGTTGACTAAGGACAAGGTTATTAGTTAAAAAAGAAGAGATAGTTAGAGGAAATGATGCATTTTTGACACCTCAATTTGGGGAAATTTCCCTCATGAAGGAGGCACCTATTTCACATGCATGGTGGAGTTTTAAACTCTCAAATATTGAGATATTTCATCTCTCCTCTCTCCTATTTCAATTAGAACCAAAAAGTAAGCTAAACTGACCTAAAAATGGTCAAAAAGTGACCAAATTGATCTGGAAAATTCTAGAACCAGTTTGCCTAGTTAGAGACTCACTTTTTCCTATAAATATAAGCCTCCACTTTTGCAAAAGCTTAATAGTATTTTATGCACTGCTACTCTACTCCTCCCTAGAGCCAAAAACAGTGAATTTATTGATAATTCATTAGTTTTTGACCATTTCCTCTTCAAAAGAATTGGTGACCACTCTTGTTGCAAACAAGAGTAGACCCCTCAAACCATCAAGCCAAAGGAAAGCTCACAAAAATTTATGTAAGTTAGAAATCCTACTTTTTCTTTATTCCATTTAATGGTTTTCTAATTTTTATTTTCTTTAAAATAAAAAATGATGTTATGCCTTGTTGGAAAGGCTTTCCCCCTCTCTTCATTCTTGAATTCAGCCTTTCTTTATCCTAGATATGTAATCAAATTGTTAGAATTAAACTTTTCATATTGTTTCTCTTTAAAAAGTGGAATTTGATTAGTTTAGAATGCTTTAAACCATTTGGGAGAATTTCTAAGTAACTTGAGAATGCAAAAAATTAAAAAATGGTCAGCCATACAAAGGAGGTTATTGCAAAATTTTCTTAAATTTTGTGAAATAAGTTTTATCATTTATTATTCAAAAAGAGTAATCCCCACCGTTTGTGTATTCTAAAAGTGTTATTTTCATTCTATGCATAGAAAAATGCATATTAGAATTATTTTTATTAATAAAAGTGTTATTTCCATTAGAATTAATTTCTATGCATAAAAAGATGCATATTGGAAAGGTTTCATCAAAACCTACATGTCTGTGAATAAAAGCTTCTTTTGGCCTGGTCTAGAAAAGGATGTGCTTAATCATGTACATCAATGTCTAACCTGTCAAAAAGTCAAGGCCGAGAGAGTAAAAATGCCTGGGAAATTACATCCATTAGACATCCCCCAGGGAATGCATCAGTATGGATTTTATTATTGGATTACCTTCAGTGCAATCAGGTTACAACTCCATCTTTGTGGTAGTTGATAGACTAACCAAAGTTGCCCATCTTTGTGGTAGTTGATAGACTAACCAAAGTTGCCCATCTGATTCCAGTAAAAGAAACCTACACTACAGTGGATGTGGTGCGAGTGTTCCTCAAGGAAATCTTTCGATTGCATGGCCTACCCAGAAGAATAGTAAGTGATCGTGATCCCAAATTCACGTCAAGATTCTGGACTGCATTTTTTGAAGCAGTAGGAACTTTCTTGGATCACAGCATAGCTTACCACCCTGAGACCGATGGTCAAACAGAAAGGGTGAACCAAGTAATCGAAGATATACTTCAGTCATGCTCTCGCAGGGAACCCAAGAAGTGGCTAAGCTATCTGCACCTAGTCGAGTTCGCCTACAATGCTTCTTATCACCGAAGTATTGAGCCCTTTCAAGGCTTTGTATGGACAAGATTGCTTAACTCTATTAACTTGGTCCGGCCCATTGATTAGGGTCGAGATGTCCAGACAGATGCTGATGACATGGAGCAGCAGATGCAGTCAATTCGCAAAGATATAAAAGCTACCCAGGATAGACAGAAGCAGTATGCAGATAAGAAGAGGACAGACACAGAATTCAAAGAAGCAGATATGGTCTTCATTCGAGTACGCCCCAAAATAAGTTCTCTATCTCTTGGGAGGTATAAGAAGTTATCCCCCAGATATTGTGGGCCATATCTGATTACAAAAAAAGTAGGTGACTTAACCTACGAGATTCTTCTACCTCCTCATCTCAAAGTACATAATGTATTTCATGTCAACCTTCTTCAAAAGTCTATGAGATTCTTCTACCTCCTCATCTCAAAGTACATAATGTATTTCATGTCAACCTTCTTAAAAAGTATGTACCAAGCCGAATCATGTGCTTGATGATGAAATCTTAACTTCTTAAACCCAAGGGTAGATGGAACTCCAACCTGAAGAAATCCTTGATGTTTGAGAAAAGGTTCTCAGGAACAGAATTCTGAGAGAATTATTGATCAAATGGAAGTTCTATCCTTTTGAAGATGCCACCTGGGAGAAAGAAGCCGAACTGTTGTGGGATTATCCTCAGTTTGTGAGATGAGGACATCTCACGTTTTTCAAGTGGGAGAGTGTAAGATTTCTCCCCCGCCTCTCTCAAGATGTCTAGCATATTCCCCTGTAATCAAATCCCTCTTCAGAAATATAAAAGATCTTGTTTTTACCTGTTTTGGCCTAGAGAGAGAAAATATTCTAGAGAGAGGTTATTCAGATTTTGAATATTTTTGGATGGAAAAATATCTCTTCTTATTAAAATAAGTTTCCCTGAAAAAAAATTTAAAAAGATTTTCAGAAGGTGCATTAGAAATCAAGTATAATTTGTTCAAGTGGCCTTATCCTAGGGGGCTTGATTTTTAAAAATTTCAAATTAAGATTTTGAGAAGCCAATCAGATTCATCCAAATGAATGGAGAAGATAAATAGAAGAAATAAAGAAAACCCCCCCAAAAATGAGTAAATACTCACATAAGATGAAGAGTGGACCACAAGGACTAAAGGAATTAAAAAAAGGGATTTTTGACACCTCACAATGGGAATTCCTTCCTCATGAAGGAGGCACCTACTTCACATGTGTGGTGGAGTTTAAAATTATCAAAAATTGAGATATTTCATCTCTCCTCTCTCCTAATTCAAGTCTAGTTCCAAAAAGTAAGCTAAACTGACCTAAAAATGGTCAAAAATTAACCAAACTGATCTGAAAAATTCTAGAATCAGTTTGCTTGGTTAGAAGCTCACTTTTTCTTTAAATACAAGCCTCACCCTTTGTTGAAGCTTAATAGTGTTTTATGCACTGTTACTCTACTCCTCCCAAGAGCTAAGAACTGTGAATTTTTTAATAATTCACTACTTTTTGACCATTCCCTCTTCTAAAGAATTGGTGGCCACTCTTGTTGCAAACAAGAGTAAATCCCTCAAACCATCAAGCCAAAGGAAAGCTCCGAGAATTTCATGTCAGTAAGAAATCTTACTTTTTTTTATTCTTTTAATGGTTTTCTAAATTGTTTATTATCTTAAAATGATAAACAGATGCTATGCCTTCTTGGAAAGGCTTTCCCCCTCTCTCATTCTTAAAATTAGCCCTTCTTTATTCTAGTTAAGTGATCTAATTGTTGGAATTAAACTTTTCATATTGTTTCTCTCTTAAAAGTGAAAATTGATTAGTTTAGTTAAGTGATCTAATTGTTGGAATTAAACTTTTCATATTGTTTCTCTCTTAAAAGTGAAAATTGATTAGTTTAGAATGCTTTAAATAAATTAGGGATAATTCCTAAGTAGATTAAGGTTAGAAAAATTGAAAAATGGTCAGCCATACAAAGGAGGTTATGGCAAAATTTTTTAAAAATTTGTGAAATAAATTTTATCTTTTATTAATCAAAAAGAGTAATCCCCATCGTTTGTGTATTCTAAAAGTGTCATTTTCATTCATGCATAGAAGGATGCATATTAATTATTTTTATTATTATAAAAGAGTGATTTTTAATAGAATTAAATTTTATACATAGAAAGATGCATATTGATTATTATTTTTATTATGAAAGAGTGATTTTTAATAGAATTAAATTATATGCATAGAAAGATGTATATTGATTATTTTTTTATTATAAAAGAGTGATTTTTAATAGAATTAAATTCTATGCATAGAAAGATGCATATTGATTATTATTTTTATTATAAAAGAGTGATTTTCAATAGAATTAAATTCTATGTATAGAACGATGCATATTGATTATTATTTTTTACAAAAGTGTTACTTTCATCAAAATGGATTCTATGCATAGATAGATGTATAAAAGAATATTTTTTTAATAAAAGTGTTGCTTTCATCAAAATGGATTTTTATGCATAGATAGATGCATAAAAGAATATTTTTATTATAAATGTGTTACTTTCATTAAAATGGATTTTTATGCATAAATAGATGTATAAAAGAAATTTTTTTTATTGTAAAAGTGTTACTTTTACTAATATTGATTTTTATGCATAAAATGATGCATAAAAGAATTTTTTTAATTACAAAAGTGTTGCTTTCACCAATATTGATTTTTATGCATAAAATGATGCATAAAAGAATTTTTTTCCCAAAATAAGAGTTCACTTTAATCCTATGTTTAAATCCCATGAATATTGGAAAAATAAATAAGTAAATACTCAATGAAGGAAAATTATTCCGTTTATATTCTCTAGGATGGTAATGAGAAATTTCAAAAAAACTATCGAAGTCAGAATTTTAGATAAATGACTAATTTATTCCTCATAGGAATTCGTGTTTAGTTTTGAATTCAGTAAAGTAGTAATTGAAATATTACCTTCAAGAAAGATAGTTCAGGGAGAACCTTTCCAAACTCAAACCCTGAATCAGACTATGACCAAGACGTAACTCCTTCGTCAGCTTCAAGAAATGACAATGTAACCAGTTCAGTAATCTACACTCAAATCACCCACTGAATCTGAAACTAAGTTGAGACCTTTGATTTTGATTTGACGATCAAGAATCCAGAATTCGAGGAATTCTGCTTGGGAATCCAGACTTGTGATCTAGAAGTGTTGGGATACGGAATTGAGATATACTCATTGTATTCAAAAGAAAATCAAAATTGAAGACCTGCATAGAAACCCTATTTTCTTAAAGGATTGTCTTACGTCAGAATGCTGGAGGGAGCATTTGGTATATGTGTGTTCTAAGGGAAGTCAACAGCTGGAGAGGAAGCTTGCCGAGGTCTTGACCAGCCTTGATATGGTTAAAATGGTGTGCTTCCAGTAGTACGATGGACGAGGGCCGACGAAACGGTCCCTGAAGACACCTAAGGAGGATCTTGGAGGTTTCTGACCAGGCGATGCACGGGCTCACGGTGTCGAGGACACCCATGTATATGTCGTGGAAGATATATATGTATGATGACGAGAAACTTATTGTAATCTGTTATTGGATCTCGTTGCTGACCTGCTGGTCTCAACGGAGAGTCCAGATTAATACTCTTTTGTGAGAAACAAGGATTCAATGGAAATTTTGAGTTGTGACATATGTACCTAGTAATTGTTTGTCAATGTATTGTTTTATAAATTAAAGTATAAAGAGGAGTGTGTGAGTATCTGTATTCTAAAGCAAAAGTTAGGAAAGGCTTTCAATTATGGGTGGGTGAGTACTTGTCTAGTTCTACTATTCTAGTGGTTGGGTGGTGGCTAACCCATGGGC